>NC_057813.1:411639742-411659290 GCF_018294505.1 Triticum aestivum | reverse complement strand
CCCCCCAGCTAGAGGATGCGGCAAGACGACACAGGGTGAGCCCTCCTTGGAAGGGCATGGTCCTCCTGCTGACCCAGCCGAAGAACCCCTAGCAAAGCCCTCTATGGACGTGCCCGCATAGAGTGTCGTTGTGGCTGCCGCGACAGGGGGTGGAGTTCATGGCCCGACAATTGATGCTGCCGGGGAAACTGAGGCCCCTGCCCGATAGAATTCTTCGGGTACTTAACTACCGCTCTTCTCCATCTTCTTATCATATATCTCCTCTCCCTATATTCAAGCAATCTAAAACTTCTGCCTTTTTGTCATTTGCTTGTCCTCTCGTCTGCAGTCCTCGAGGCCAAAGAGCCAGAACTGCTGGAAGAGGTGGCCAGCATAGGGAGAGCTGTCGCGGACGAGGCCGCCAGGATTGCCACCACATAAGGGCAGGGCCCTGTTCCCGGGAGCATTTAGGATTCCTTGGCGGTGGCCGAACATACTCTCGAGAATGCCCCAGAGGTGGGAGTGATGGTCGAGGGGAAGATTCCCCTCCAAACCATGGATCCCCTTCCATCCTCTGGGCCCATGGTCGGGACCTCGCCATCCCCCTCAAGCCAATTGGCGCTGGTGCTTGCGCAACCTGTGAGTGGAGCCCCCAGTGTCGGATTTCGGGATCCGGCAACCCGTGAGAGGTTTGAACACTGGGGTGCATGTGGAGATCTCAACTTGCCCAGCCTGCCCACTCGTGATCCTCCCTAGCCTAGCGCGAAGAGCTCACAGAGACACAAAGGCACAAAGATTTATACTAGTTCGGGACACCGTTGTGGTGTAATACCCTACTCTAGTGTGGTGTGGTGGATTGCCTCGAGGGGCTATGGATGAACTAGTTACAAAGGATGAACAAGCCTCAGGAGGTGAGGTGTTCTTGAGCTTGTGTGGTGCTCTACTTGTTCTAGTTTTGGTCCTCCCGTCCCCCTTCGCTGGTGGTGGATAAGTCCTATATATAGTCGCCTTGGTCCTCTTCCCAAATATCAGCGGGAAGGGATTCCACAACAGCGGGATTTGAAAGGGGACAAGTAGTACAGTCTATCCTGACAAAACTAGTCTTCGATTGCGAAAAGCCTTCGGTCGTGATGCTGCGGTGGGCTCGGTGATGACCTCCGTCTTGTAGTCCTGGTGGTCTTGGTCTCGTTGCACCAGAATGGAAACCTTTGGTTGATTCCTCGGGACTCCGCGCCTGTGGCTTGCCTCCCTTGCACCGAACAGGAAACCTACGCTCTGTACCCGCCTGGCCTTGGTCATCATGGCTCACGTCAGTTGAGCCTCATGAGGTAGCTGCATAGATCTCACCGCCCCTCAGGAGCCCTCCTGAGGAGGCCAACTCCTTCAGGGGTCTTGGCGTCGTCTGCCTCGCGAGGCTTGACCCCTCGCGAGGGTCTTGTGATGTTGATGTCGAAGCTGGGCCATACCAGGTCGTCGATGGAGCCACGTGGTCGGTCGCAAGCAGGCAGGACTGGATACCCCCGAGTCTAGGACGCCGATAGTAGCCATCGGGCCCAAGGCGCGCTTGGACTTGGCTTCCAGGTGAAGCCAAAGGGCAAGTGTGGAGCGCCGCGGGCCCTAACCGTCTGCGGCCTTAATGACGCGTGGCGATTGATTGAGCATGGGCGACTCTGCTTCCCCACACTGCCTCGGCAACTGCTCGATTTGACTAGTCAATGCTGCATGCAGGGGGTCATGATGGTGCGAGGTCATGGAGGCTGGCGGTTGGCCTCCCTTGATTATAAATGTGAGAGAGGGGCGGAGCCCCCTGTCTATCTTCCCTTCGTCTTGATCCCGATTGCTTCTTTCCTCTTCGTCTTGCTCCCATGGCGTCGCTGAAGAGGTTCTCAGCAGCCGAGAAAATGAAGGCCCCCAAGGAGGGGCCAGCCTCCCCTCCTACCAAGAGGGGCCGTAGCCGTCCCAGCAAGCATCCTGCCGTCCCTTCGGCAACATCCAGGGGGCGCGGCACGCACCCCCCAAAGTCAGCGTTGCACCGGATGCCCGTGATGGCACCCCTTCCCGAGGCGGGGGCTACCGGCCCCGGAGCAGCCCCCATGATGAAGGGAGGCGTGTCGTGATCGTGTGCACGCCTCGGTCGCGCTTTTATTCACTGGAGGTGCTCCCCGAGTTCGTCGTGTGGTCGGAGAACCCAGCTGGCACCTCGCACCGGCTCCCTCGCTTCTTCTCTGGCGAGCTTCCTTCTTTGGGGCTTGCTGGCCTCTGGCTGCAGGCAGATGGGTGCTACAGTAGAGCCTCGTGGGTTAGCACCGAGGTTTCCGCCTCCGGCAGCGTGGTGCTGACCCGCGGCTGGCAGACTTTTGCCTGCGCGCGTGCCCTGGGCGAAAGGTGCACCCTCCATTTCAAGTACGACAGCCTGGCGCCCCTCTACGTGAGGGTGTTCAGGAGAGACGGCCGCCACGTGGGGTGCTGCCCGGAGGACAGCAGCGACGACGACGGTGGCGACGGCGAACTTGGCCTTGGCGATGCACGCTCCTCCTCCCGCGATGGCAGCTTTTCCTCGGACGAGAGCTCGAGTAGCGGTGGCTACGGCCGGCCTCCGTGCCGTCGTGCTCGTGTCGAGGACGCCGGTGGCTCATCCCGTCGCAGCGCTCCAGTGAAGCAGGAGAGGAGCCAAACCTGAAGCTGGGGGCCGGCAAACTTGGGCTCAAGGCCGGTGGCCCCAGATCTCCTGTGGGAGAACTGGTGGAGCACCGGGCTACCTTGAGGCACTGCTTGAGGATGTGGTGCTGGTGCCAAGCCTGTACGCCTTTGGGCCTTCCTTGTTTAGCTTTTCCTTTCTCCTTCAAATCGAAAAAAAGAAGAAGAATGTACCCTGCGAGGGCGTGTAATGAACTAATGTCGTTATGCCTTTTTATGTTATGGTTGTTGTCCTTGATGTTATGCTGTGGTGTTTATAATTTGAGCGGGTCAAGGTAGGAAGGCTTAGCTTGATACGTGCAGTCGTCCTTCGCCTCGTCAGGGCCTGACTTTAGGTATTTAGCTGGGCCCTAGGGTATGCACCCTGCGCCCTCTGGAGATATGCCTTGTGCCCTTAGGAGGTGCGGCAGGGCAGAGCTATCTTTTGAAGGAAAAGAAAATTTGTTGCGCGACTTACTCCTCCTTACGCGAGCCCCCTGTCGTAGGGTAATCTGGATCTGTTGCACCATGTCGCGCTGCCCAGGGGGCACAGACATGAGGGGTGCTGTCGCCAGCGGATTCGATCGAGGGTTCCTTGTGAGGATAAAGCCGAAATAACAGGGTTCGGCGTGGTGCGTGCGCGCAAAGGCAAGACCTGGGCGCACACACCTACCTAGCCCCACGCGCGAGGAGTGCGAGGAGAAGTGGCGGGCGACTGCCACCTCCCTCACATACTTGGACCAAAGCAACTCAGGAGAAAACACACTTGAGGAACCAGCGCTCGCGAATATCGAATCCATTGAAAAACTTACTAAGAAAATCGCAGGCAACTTCAGAAAGCAAATGAACAGCCACGTCCGGCCCCTAATCTAGTCTTCTCACCAGTGCGGAGCTAAGTGCTGCCACTAGGACGTGGGAGGGAGCCCCCATGAGGCCCCAAGGCGACTCTCAGGAGACTCCGAGGGGTGTACAGCCCCACTCATTATTACGTGAGAGTGTCACGAGCGGAGACCTTCACAGGTCGTAGCCTTGCTTCATACGCCGGAGCCTTCCTTCAGGGGTAGAACTTCCGGAGGTGCTGGATGTTCCAGGCGTTCTGGATGGGGACCCTGTCCTGTGTCTCCACGCGCGCAGCGCCAGGCCTAGAGACACTGGCAACCCTGAACGGGCCCTCACACATAGGAGAGAGCTTATGCAGCCCCTCCCTGGAGAGCACCCACCTCAGGACGAGATCGCCTACCTCTAACGTCCGAGAGCGGACGCTGCGGCAGTGGTACCGCCACAGCGCCTGCTAGTACCTCGCTACCCGGAGCGAGGCTTGATGGCGGAGTTCCTCCCCTAGCACGAGATCCATCCTCCACGCGGCGTCCTGCTGCGTTTCATCGACACCAGGAGCCGCATGGAGCGATGCTTGACCTCATGAGGGAGAATCGCTTCGGCTCCGTAGACGAGGAAGAAGGGCGTTTCTCCCGTTGGCTTGGTCACGGTGGTGCGAATGGACCATAGCACGGACTGCAGCTCATCGAGCCAGCCTCTGCCGCAGGCCTCGAGCTTCTTCTTGAAGGTGCGGGTCTTGAGGCCCCTCAGGACCTCTGCATTGGCTCTCTCAGCCTGTCCATTGCTCCGTGGGTGTGCCACTAAGGCATAGCAGATCTGTGTTCCAAGGTTAGCACAATATGTTTTGAAAAGATTGCTAGTGAACTATGAGCCGTTGTCGGTGATGATGTGATTGGGGACCCCAAATCGGCTCACGATTCCCTTGATGAACTTGACGGCTGATCCTGCTGGGATGGTGCGCATGGCTTCTACCTCCGCCCACTTGGTGAACTTGTCGATGGTGACATAGAGGTATTGGTAGCCCCTGGTGCCCGAGTGGCCCCAGGATGTCTAGCCCCCAGACCACAAATGTCCACGTGAGTGGGATCGTCTGGAGGCCCTGCACGGGCTGATGGATCTACTTGGCGTGGAACTGGCTTGCTTCACAGGAGCGCACCAGCTCGGTAGCATCATTGAGCGCGGTAGGCCAATAGAAGCCACTGCGGAACGCCTTGCCCACCAGGGTGCGGGACGAAGAGTGGTGCCCGCAATCCCCACCATGTATGTCCGCCAGCAGCTCGAACCCCTGTTCCCTGGAGATGCACCGCAAAGAAACATCATTGGGCCTCGTGCGGTATAACTCACCATCTTTGATGCAGTACATGGTGGCCTGGCGGGCCACGCGCTCGGCGTCCTCCTCCTTCTCTGGTAGGGTCCCCTGAAGCAAGTACGCCTTGAACTTCTCCGTCCAGCACCCCTGCTCAGGCTCAAGCGCGAGCAGCAAGCGGGCTCCTGAGGGATGACCATAGGCTGGGGCTCCTGTCTCTGGTGCCTGTGGCAGGTCCTCTTGAGGTGAGGCTAGAGCCGTGACATGCGGGACTGCAGATGGCTTGAAGAGCCGCTCCTCAAACACCCCTGGCTCCTGAGGGAGCCTGCGAGAGGCTCTTTTAGCGATGTCGTCCGCTTCCTTGTTCGTCCCGCGACACATGTTGTAGCTCCATGCCCATGAACCGCTTCTCCATCTTGTGCACCTCTTCTAGGTACGCCTCCATGTGTTCGTCCTTAGTCATGTACTCCTTGTTGGAGAAATTGACGAGAAGCTGAGAATCACCTTTGATGGTGAGGCGCTTTACCCCTAGCGCGGCCGCGACCCTAAGCCCGGCGAGAAAGCCTTCGAACTCTGTGATGTTGTTAGATACCTTCTTGCCCCGCTAAAAGCAGAGTTGTACTGCATAGCAAAGCTTGTCCTTCGTGGGCGAGATGAGGACGGCCCCTACCCATGCGCCTTGCCGAGCAAACGCCTCGTCAAAGTACATGATCCACCTGTCTGCTTCTTCATCTCCTGGCAGGAGGGAGCAGTCCTCGCCTTCTTCGTGATCCGGAGCGTCGGTCCACTCGGCCATGAACTCATCGAGGGGGACGCCCTTGATGACCCTGGTGGTACTAAACTCAAGATCAAATGATTGAAGCTCAATGTTCCATTCAGCGACTTGCCTGGCTGCGTTCGGCCTCCGGAGCACCCTCTCTAGCGGGTATGCTGAAACAACCTTGATGGGGTGGCCTTGAAAGTAGTGGAGCAGCTTCCTGGAGGCGACCAGAAGTGCAAGCAAGAGCTTCTGTGGCATGGGGTATCGTGCCCGGGCCTCCCTCAGTACTATGTTGACAAAGTAGATGGGGTTCTCAACGAGGGAGGAGGCATCTGCAGAATCTTGTTCTTCACAGGGGCACAAGTCCCTTTTGGCCTCATGAGGCCCGTGCTCCGGAGCCTTGATAACCATGGGGTCATTCGTAACCTTAGGAGGAATGTCGGCCGCTGCACCGGCAGAGACTTCAGATGCCTTCCCTGAGGTGTGCTGCACTTTGCTGGCTGGTTGTGCATCCTGATGTGGCTTCTTGACTGGGCACTCCTTCTTTAGCGCTACCAGGGCAGCACTTGCTGAGTGTGGAGTTGCTACCAGATAGAGCACCAAGGGCTCGAGAGGGCGCGGTGCCACCATCATGGGCGGACTGGTCAGATATCTCTTGAGGTCCTGGAAGGCTGTGTCTGCCTCGGGGGTCCACTCGAATGGCTCCTTCCTTTTCATAAGTTTGAAAAATGGGAGGGCATGCTCCCCTAGCTTGGAAATGAAGTGTCCAAGCGAGGTTACGCAGCCAGCCAGCTTCTGCATCTCCCTCAGGGTCTGCGGGGGGTTCATGTCTTGTACTGCCTTGACCTTTTCTAGGATAGCCTCGATCCCTCTGTGCGATACCAAGAAGCCCAGCAGCTTGCCGGAGGGGACCCCGAACACACACTTCTCAGGGTTAAGCTGAAGATCCACTATGCGCAAGCTGGCGAATGTCTCTTCCAGATATTCTATCAGAGTCCTTGCCTTCCGAGACTTCAGCACTATATCATCGATGTAGGCCTCCGCATTTCACCCGAGTTGCGAACCTAGGGCGATATGCATCAACCGCTGGAATGTTGCTCCGGCGTTGCGCAGCTCGAAGGGCATGCAGGTGTAGTAGTACACCCCACATGGGGTGAGGAATGTCGTCTTCTCCACATCTTCCACGGCCATCTTGATCTGGAGGTAGCCAGAAAAGGTGTCCATGAAGCACAATAGGTCACACTCGGCGGTGGACTCGACGATCTGGTCGATGTGAGGGAGCAAAAAAGGGACTTTAGGGTAGGCCATGTTGAGGTTGGTGAAGTCGACACACATGCGCTCCTTTCCTCCTTTCTTGGGGACGATGACGGGGTTTGCCAGCCACTCTGGGTACCGCACCTCTCTGATGACCCCTGCGGCTTGTAGCTTACAGGTTTCTTGGATGATGAAGACCTGCTTCTCGATGGACTGCCGGCGAGCCTTCTGCTTCACTAGTCGCACATTTGGGCATACTCTCTGATGGTGCTGGATTATCCCCTTCGGGACCCCGGCCAGGTCTTTGGGTTCCCAGCTGAACATATCCTTGTTGGCTCGCAGAAAGTTGATCAATGCCTCCTCTTGATCCTATGGGAGGCCAACCCCTATGGTGAAGGTGGTGCTGGCCGTCCCATCCCTGTAGATCAGCACTTGCTTCGTCTCGGCTCGGTCCTTGGAGAACAACTGCTTCTTCTTGGCAGGCACTGCCTCTGGGGCCTCCTGATCCTCCTTCTTGCTGGGTATCGCGGTCGTGGCTGTCTTGAAGGCGAGCTTGAGGGCCTACAGTGCACCTTTGGTGTCCCTTGCCACCGTGAGGACACCGTTTCTGCCTGGCATCTTCATGAGGTTGTACGCGGGATGGGTCGTGGCCATAAACTGCGCCAAGGCCGAGTATCCCAGAATAGCTTTGTATGGTAGGTTGATCTTGGTGATGTCGAAGTCGACGAGCTCGGTGCGGTAGTTGTTGCGGGTCCCAAAGGTGACGGCGAGGCGGATCTGCCCCGGGGGCCTGGTAGAACCGTCTCCAACTCCAGAGAAGAACTTGGAGGGGCGGAGCCGGCAGGGCGGTACATGGAGTAGGCCGAACGCCTCCGGGGAGAGCATGTTGAGGCCGGCTCCGCCATTGATGAGGGTCTTGGTGATCACCACGTGGCAGATGGTGGGGGTGCAGAGCATCGGGAGCGCGCCTGCTCCCGTCGTGGCAGCAGGGTGATCTTCGGGGCCGAAGGCGAGGTCAGCTTGGGGCGCCGCCCAGCCCGGGGGAGCCCCCGAGCCCGCCTGAGTGTTGCCTGCCCACCGGTAGAACTGCATGACGTGGCGGTCGGATGGTGGCGCCTGCGAGCCGCCCAGGAGAGCTGCGAGGATCCGGGGCACCGGCACAGCGTAGTGTGCGAGGAAGAGGTCGCGCAACTCCTCCCAGGAGGCTACAGAAGATGCCGGCAGGTTGGGCAACCAAGCGCATGGCGCACCTGTGAGGGGCATGGGGAACCAGTTGGCTTTCACCTTGTCGTCTCCACCAGGCGCCCAAACTGCTTCCTCGTATGCCTGAAGGAAGGGGCCAGATCCGCCGCGCCATCGTAGCGCGGCGGCATCTCCAGTCGGAACTTGTGCGGCCACTACACTTGCTGCAGGGAGAGGGCGAGGTAGCGCAGCCCCGGTGCTTCGCATGTTGATGAGGCCGACGGAGGAGCACCCTCCATATGGGTCAGTGGCACGATCTGGAGGTCGAGGGAGAGGATTCCGATGCACCCCTACCTAGCGCGCCAAATGTCAGATTTCGGGATTTGGCAACCCGTGAGAGGTTCGAACACTGGGGTGCATGCGGAGATCTCAACCTGCCCAGCCCGCCTACTCACGATCCTCCCTAGCCTAGCGCAAAGAGCTCACAGAGACACAAAGGCACAGAGATTTATACTAGTTTGGGCCACCGTTCTGGTGTAATACCCTACTCTAGTGTGGTGTGGTGGATTGCCTCGAGGGGCTATGGATGAACTAGTTACAAAGGATGAACAAGCCTCAGGAGGTGAGGTGTTCTTCAGCTGGTGTGGTGCTCTACTTATTCTGGTTTTGATCCTCCCGTCCCCGGCCGTTCGCTGGTGGTGGCTAAGTCCTATATATAGTTGCCTTGGTCCTCTTCCCAAATATGATCGGGAAGGGATTCCACAACGGCGGGATTTGAAAGGGGACAAGTAGTACAGTCTATCCTGACAAAAGTAGTCTTCGCCTGCGAAAAGCCTTCGTTCGTGATGCTGCGGTGGGCTCAGTGATGACCTCCGTCTTGCAGTCATGGCAGTCTTGGTCTCGTTGCATCAGAATGGAAACCTTGGGTTGATTCCTCAGGACTCCGTGCATGTGGCTTGCCTCCCTTGTACCGAAGAGGAAACCTGCGCTCTGTACCCGCCTGGCGCCCACCTGGCCTTGGTCGTCATGGCTCACGTCAGCTGAGCCTCATGAGGTACCTGCATAGATCTCTCCCCCCCTCAGGAGCCCTCCTGAGGAGGCCAACTCCTTCAAGGGTCTTGGCGTTGTCCGCCTCGTGAGGCTTGGCCCCTCGCGAGGGTCTTGTGATGTTGATGTCGAAGCTGGGCCGTACCAGGCTGTCGATGGAGCCACGTGGTGGGCTGCAGGCAGGCAGGACTAGATACCCCCAAGTCCAGGACACCAACACCCAGCCCGTCAATGGTGATGGGCGCGGAGCTCGACGAAGAGCTTCAGCGCATTCTGGCGTCGCTACACCAAGGGGTCGACGAGGTGGGTGACTCTGTCGCTGTTGCCATGGACTTGTCCTTCCTTGAGTCTATGGTAGTGGGCATCAAGGAAATTCACGCCCGCCATGACCATAAGTGGTAGGCGCTCAAGGAGCGGCGTGAGTCCGCTGACAAGGTGGACCAGAAGCTGAAGTGCAAGTGACTGGAGTTGCACGAATGGCATGACAAGAAGCTCTAGGTACTTCTAAGGCAGCAGGAGGCGATATTGGTGATGAAGGAAGACGTCATAGCCCGCGAAGCACGCCTGGCGGATCGCAAGGCATGTCTGGACGCCAGAGAGCAAGAGATTTCTCTTCGGGAGGAGAAGCTTGGAGCCATCCTTCGTGCCAAAGATGATGATCTGGAATCCCTCATACAACAATGCACCATGGAGTTGCAGGACAAGCACAAAGCTTCCCTGGACGCCCTCACAACTGATTCCGTTGCTCGACTGAAGAAACTCACTATTGATCTTGCTACCGCATCCGCTACTAAGACTGACCTCGACCAATAGGTGACCAAGCTGATAGAGGAGCTTGTCGGGAGCACCAAGGAGGTCGGGGCCCTCAAGGAGGAGGCACGAAAGGCATAGGCCCTCTTGAATGATGTGCAGTCACAACTTTCCTCCAAAGATCAAGCTCTTGAAGCCGCCAACGGCACCATTATGGATCTGAAGGCCAGGATCGGCAGCTTGGAGAGCACAGCAGAGTCCAACGGAGCCCGCCAACAGCAGTTGTCCAAGGATCTGGACACCGCCCATAAAAACCAAAGCCAACTGGAAATTACATTAAAATATCATCTTTTCTAGCACAAGATAAACTACTTATACAAATGCATCTTCATGTTCCGTGCAACGAATGGGCATCTTGCTAGTTAAGATTCTAAATATCATTCATTTTGTTTTGCAGAGAACTGTTTTTTGAATTTTATTTTGATAAAAAAATTTGAAAATAATTTTTAACGTGACCCCACCGAAATATGCAAAATTTCATTGAATTTTTTAGCAGTGCCCAAAATTTATGGTCTGTAATGCTAATAAAAAGAATATGGGCTTCAATATCCTTAAGAATTAGCAAATGGGATGTAAATTATTGAAAATAATGGCTAATGGGCTGTATGCTATTTTCCACAGATTTAGAGGCTGACTTCTGGGCCTACTAGGTTGACGATGACGCTGTCCTAAATTTTTTATTGACGCGTATGCAAGGCTTTGTCAACTTAGTCAACACACAACAGTGACTGTTGCATGTCCATCCAACGGCCGTCGTGCTTCTTCAATCTCTGATCTTCCTACTCCAGCCACCCAAACCAGCGCCGGTAGGACTGCCTGCTCCCTCCTCCCATGGCTGGCTGTGCTGCCGTCAGGCCATCCCTCTAACCACCCACACATCCTGTTATTTTCCGACGATGTCAGCCTCACCCCGCAGCCGACCAGTCAGCGCTCGTACTCCCCTCAGCGTGGCATCCGCTGCTGTGGCTTCGCCGGCTCCGGGTGGTTCTCTTCCTAGGCCTCGCCCTCGTCCACCGCGTTTGTGCTCTCGGCACGGCGAGGTCAACATGGTCAACAAACAACAACCATCGGAAGAGGCTGACAGTAGGGGCCCACACAGGGAAATGCCTCCTTATTACGTGCAAAATAATGATTCCTCCACCTGATAGCTGGGACCCACCGGAAGGCCCTCTGCATTTCGCGAAAAAAATGTCCCCCCGCTGTCAGCTCGGACCCACCGGAAATGCCTCCTTATTACGCACAGAAAAATGAATACCCCCCTGCTAGCTGGGACTCACCTTGGTGGGAGGCTGACTTGTGGGCCTACTAAGTTGACGGGGACAGAGGGCTTTGTCAATTTAGTCAATATGAACGATTCTAGCTCTAGCGACCGTACGATGTCCATCCAATGGTCGTAGTGCTTCTTCAGCCTCTGGTCTTCGCGCTCTAGCCGCCCAAAGCAGTGCCGGTCATGCCGCATGCTCCTGCCTCCCATGGCCGGCTGTGATGCCATGGAAGCCTCATCGCCCCCTACTACTCCCACAGCTGGCCAGGCCATCCCTCTACTCACCCACACCCATGTTATTCTGCGGTGACGGTAGTCTCACACCGCAGCCGAACCAATGAACCCTTGTAGTCCTCTTCGCATGGGCATCCACTTCTGCATCTTCCCCGGCTCCGCGTTGTCCCCTTCCTAGGCCTCGCCGTCGTCCACCGCCGTGGTGCTCTCGGCGTGGCATGGTCAATGTGGTCAATGAATGACTTCCATCAGAAGAGTACTGTGGAGAGGCTGACAGCTAGGTCCACGGCAGCAGCAAGGAAGTGCCTTCTTATTACGCGCAAAATAATTATTCCTCCACCTGACAGCGGGGACCCACCGGACGGGCCACCGTATTTTACGAAAAAAAATGATTCGCCCCCTGACTGCTGGGACCCACCAGCTACATCTTCGCACGCAAGGAAGTGCGTCCGAAAAAACGATTCGGCCCCCTTACTACTGGGACCCACCAACTACATCTTCGCACGCGAGGAAGTGCCTGACAGTCGGGACCCACCTGGTCGAAGCGTATAGCATTGTCATTCTGGTCGCGAACGTGTATGTACATACTGGTTGATGTAGAGGCGCGCACGTAGCATGTACATGTACGTACAATGGCCAGGGTGCAAGAAAGTAAATATGGCCACGTGTGTACATACGGGCGGGGTCTTGAACGCCTAGTCGCGCATACGTACAGCCAGGGCTCGTGTATATGGCAGGGTCGGAACGGAGAAACTGCGTCGGCGTCGTGTTCATGTTGAGGCAACAGAATGCGTCGTGTTCATCAGGAGGCAACAGAATGCGTCGTGTTCATCGGGAGGCAGCAGAACGCATGGGATCCAACCGGCTTGGACAAAACAGGGGATGGAAACGAGGCCTGGCGTACCGCAGAATGGAGGAAACGGCCTTGTGTTCGACCGGCCATGTTCGAAACGGGATCCTGTTCATCGGGAGGGGTCTGGCATACCGCAAAATGGAGGAAACGGACTTGTGTTGGACCTCCTACGGTCGAAACAGGGTCCTGTTGATCGGGAGGGGTGTGGCGTACCGCAAAACGGATGAAACGGACTTGTATTGGAGCGCTACGGTCGAAACGGGGGTCATGTTCATCGGGAGGGGTGTGGCATACCGCAAAACGGGACTCCACGAGATAATGTTCATCTCCACCGTCGACCTCCTCCAGCCTCCACGGGCTACTGTTCATCCACCGTCGACCTCCTCCAGCCTCCACCTGCGACTGTTCATCCAGCGTCCACTACGCGCTACTCCACCGGCTACTATTCGACCACCCCTCTCCACGGGCTCCTGTTCAACCACCCCTCCACGGGCTACTGTTCATCCACCCCTCCACCGTCTACTGTTCATCCAGCCCTCCACGGGGTCGTCCTGTTCATCCAACCCTCCACGGGGTCCTGTTCATCCAGCCCCAACCGGCTCGATCGATCAGGGTCCTGTTCATCCAGAGGCAACGCCACAGGGTCCTGTTCATCCACTCCCACCGCTCACTGTTCATCCAAACCCCCCTATAACACTCACTGTTCACCCAGAGGCAGCATCGATCGGCTTCAGTTAGCAGCAATAGCGAAGGAATCGCTCGATCGGGTTCAGTTAATAGCCATCGATCAATCGCTCGGGTTCAGTAACACGTAGCCTGCAGTGCAATCGCTCGGGTTCAGTTAGATCCCAATGCCTCACTCGGGTTAAGTTAGAGCCAACGCCTCGCACACACGCGCGTACGTGTACGAGAGAAACGCGCATCGCTCGGCCCCCGAACTCCCACCATAACCGGGAACTCGCCAAAATTTTCCTCGCCCTCGCTTCTACCACGGTTTTTTCCGTCAAGGACGGCCCAAAGAATGTCATGCAACTGCGTCTTCGGCCCGTCTAGGACGAAAAGCCCATTTCCTGTCATAATTTTTTGTCATAGAAGTAGGAGCCCACCACATCTATGATGATACCGGGATTTGTCACAATTATCGTCATAGAAGTGTCATAAGTATGACAGAAATTTTTTTCGCTCGACCCAAAATGTCATGGATGTGTCTTTTTTTTGTAGTGGCGTTGACTGTGCCAGTAAGGAAATTATGCTCACCACCCCAGAAGGAAGAAGGATTAAGTATGTATCCTGGCATGTGGCTAAGAGGACTAAAGTGAATTCCTTATCAGGAGTTGTACAGGAGGAAGTACCAGTAGTGAAGGATTTCCCTGATGTATTTCCAGAGGAGTTGCCAGGCATGCCACCGGATAGAGACATTGAGTTTTTGATTGCGCTTTTGCCAGGCACCGAGCGAATATCGAAGAGACCGTATTGGATGCCCGCCCAGGATTTGGAGGAAATTAAGAAGCAGATTAAGGAGTTACTGGATAAGGGTTATATTCGCCCAAGTTCGTCACCTTGTGGATCACCAGTACTTCTAGTGGAGAAGAAGGATGGATCAATGAGGATGGTTGTTGATTATCATGCACTGAATGAAGTGACGATCAAGAACAAGTACCCACTTCCGATGATCAATGATCTGTTTGACCAGTTGAAAGGAGCTAAAGTATTTTCCAAGATCGATCTACGATCAGGATACCACCAAATGAAGATTCGAGAGAAGGATATACCTAAGATAGCTTTTACCACAAGGTACGGGCTATATCAGTATACCGTTATGTCATTTGGTCTAAGTAATACACCTGCATATTTCATGAACATGATTAACAAGGTGTTTATGGAGTTTTTGGATAAGTTCGTCGTGGTGTTCATTGATGATATATTGGTCTACTCGAAGAATGAAGAGGAGCATAAGGAACATTTGCGTTTGGTTGTTGAGAAGCTCAGGGAACATCAGTTATATGCCAAGTTCATCAAGTGTGAGTTTTGGTTGAAGGAAGTTGGATTCCTCGGACATGTTATATCCGGAGAAGGAATAGCAGTAGACCCCACAAAGGTTGTTTCTGTGACTAAATGGGTAGCACCCACGTCGGTTGGAGAGATCCAGAGTTTTCTTGGACTTGTAGTATATTACAGGAGGTTCATTGAGAATTTCTCCAAAACTGCAAAGCCCATGACAGAGTTGTTGAAGAAGGACACAAAGTTAAATTGGACTGAGGAGTCTGAAGCCAGTTTTCCAGAGTTGAAGAAACATTTGGTTATAGCCCCAGTGTTGATTCTTCCAGATCAACACAAGGATTATCAAGTGTATTGCGACGCTTCTCATCGAGGACTTGGAGCAGTGCTTATGGAGGAGGGAAGAGTTGTTTCATATGCCTCACGACAGCTTAAACCTCACGAGCAAAATTATGCTACACACGATTTGGACTTAGTAGCCTTAGTGCATGCGTTGAAGACATGTAAACATTTTCTCATCGGAAACCATTGCGAGGTGTACACGGATCACAAGAGTTTGAAGTACATCTTCACGCAGAAGGAGTTGAACCTCAGGAAGAGGAGATGGTTGGAGATCATTAAGGATTATGATATGAAGTTGCACTATCATCCCGGAAAGGATAACATAGTAGCCGATGCGTTGAGCCACAAGAGTTAGGTTAATACACTCATGACTGGAGGATTACCCAAGGAGTTAGCAGAGGATCTTTGTGAGCTATGTTTGGAAATAGTTCCAGAGGTTATGTAGCAGCGTTGGAAATTCAGTCTACCTTGATGGATAAGATCAGGGAAGCTCAGAAGTCTGACAAAGAGATTGTCGAGATAAAGGAAAGGATGAGCAAAGGAAAGACTAAAGGATTTCGTGAGGATGAGCATGATACCTTATGGTTTGAGGATCGCGTATATGTGCCTAATGACCCCGAGATCAGGAAGTTGATTCTGTAGGAGGCCCATGATTTGCCGTATTTGATTCACCCAGGAAACACTAAGATGTATCTGGATTTGAAGGAAAGTTTCTGGTGGACCGGAATGAAGAGGGATATTGCTGAGTATGTAGCAGTATGTGATGTATGTTAGAGAGTAAAGGCCGAGCATCAGAAGCCAGCAAGATTGCTACAACCATTGCCAATACCCGAATGGAAGTGGGACAAGCTAGGCATGGATTTTATCATGGAATTGCCCAGGACTCGTTCAGGCTATGACTCAATATGGGTTGTAGTCGATGGGTTGACAAAGGTAGCTCATTTCATCCAAGTGAAGACCACTTACACCAGTTCTAAGTTGGCAAAGATATACATGACCAGGATCATATGTCTACATGGAGTTCCGAGGACCATTGTATCAGATAGAGGAACCCAGTTTACCTAAAAGTTTTGGAATCAGTTGCATGAAACTTTGGGTTCCAGGCTAGAGTTCACTACAGCCTCTCATCCACAGACAGATGGACAGACCAAGAGAGTCAATCAGATTCTGGAGGACATGTTGAGAGCTTCTGCGCTAGACTATGGATCTAGTTGGGATGAAAATCTGCCGTATGCAGAGTTCTCTTACAATAACAGTTATCAAGCCAGTTTGAAGATGGCCTCTTTCGAAGCCTTGTAAGGAAGGAGGTGTACGACACCGTTGCTATGGGATGAAGTTGGAGAACGTTAGTTGTTTGGACCAGATTTGATTAAAGAGTCTAAAGAGAAGGTTAAACTGATTCGCGATGTACTCAAGGTAGCCCAATCCAGGCAGAAGAGCTATGCGGATTCTAAACACAAAGAGACAGTTTACAAAGTCGGAGATAGAGTATATCTTCGTGTGTCCCCACTTCGAAGAGTTAAGTGTTTTGGAGTTAAGGGAAAGTTAGCACCACGTTTTGTGGGACCATACAAAGTTTTGGAGCATATGGGAGAAGTTGCTTACAAGCTAGAGTTGCCAGAAGGATTTTCAGGAGTTCACGATGTGTTCCACGTTTCCCAGTTGAAGAAGTGCCACGCAGAGATGGCCGACATTCCTGTGACGCCCTCGATTCAATCGTACACTAATCATACACGCAAATGTGTACGATCAAGATCAAGGACTCACGTGAAGATATCACAACACAACTCTAGACACAAATTAAAATAATACAAGCATTATATTACAAGCCAGGGGCCTCGAGGGCTCGAATACATAAGCTCAAAAACACAAGAGTCAGCGGAAGCAACAATATCTGAGAACAAACATAAGTAAGACAAGTTTGCCTTAAGAACGCTAGCACAAAAGCAACAACGATCGAAAAGGCAAGGCCTCCTGCCTGGGAGCCTCGAAACTACTCCTGGTCGTTGGCGGCCTCCACGTAGTAGTAGGCACCCTCGGGGTTGTAGTAGTCGTCGGTGGTGTCGTCTGGATCCTGGGCTCCACCATCTGGTTGCAACAACCAGAAAGAAGAAAGAAGGGGGGAAATGGGTAGCAATGCAACCGTGAGTACTCATCCAAAGTACTCGCAAGCAAGGATCTACACTACATATGCAACATTATCAAAGGAAGGCTGTATATGTGGACTGGGCTGCAGAAATGCCAAAATAGAGAGAA
Organism: Triticum aestivum; assembly: GCF_018294505.1. NCBI lineage: Eukaryota > Viridiplantae > Streptophyta > Magnoliopsida > Poales > Poaceae > Triticum > Triticum aestivum. The sequence goes on along the minus strand of NC_057813.1, from coordinate 411,642,492 downwards.
GGCCTAGTCCTATCAAAGACTAGCATCTTCTAGAAACCACCATCTTGCAGCAAACAGGAGGGAGTAGAGTAGCATAAAGTAAAGTAGTAGTAGTGTTATCAACCTCGGCTAGAGATCCTTTCTCGACTCCCTGCGAGAAAGCAATCCCAGAGCCATACTATCCAGTTATCACCTCATCACCATCCAATTCTCATCACAAGTATCCAGTTCTAGTTGTATCGATCGGGATACAACTCCAAGTGTCCGTTACCATAGGACAGACTATCGATAGATGTATTCTTCCCTGCAGGGGTGCACCAACTTACCCACCACGCTTGATTAACTCCGGCTGGACACACTTTCCTGGGTCATGCCCGGCCTCGGCCAAACAATACGCCGCAACCCGACCTAGGCTTAATAGAGAGGTCAGCACGCCGTACTAAACCTATGCCCCTAGGGGTCATGGGCCATCTCCCCGGAAACTCCTGCATGTTGCGTGGCCGGTGAGCAGACCTAGCTACCTCCTTCAACAAGGCAGGTGCTTACGCAGTCCAACCCGGCGCGCGTCGCTCAGTCGCTGACGTATATTAAGCTTCGGCTGATGTATACGACGTAGAATGCCCATACTATGCCCACGTGATGGTTAGTGCTATCAGGCCAGAGGCCCCTCGGATCAAATATCCAAATCGTAGTGGATTAGGAACATGCGGTAACAAGCAGAGAGTCACGACAGATGTGACCCGTCGCCTCGTCTCGAGGACTTGCAGCAAGGGCTAAGAATGCCCGGCCACGCCTCGTAATTATCTCGCGGGCACCCTCCAGGTCAACCCGTCTCCACATCACTCGCGGGTACCCCTAAGGGTCGACCCGCCTTTCCAAGTAATAGTTGTAAAGTCCAAGTATCCGTGTGTCCAATCATCAAGGGGAAAACTAGAGGAATCACCCCCGGTGAACTCCACTCGGTGTAATCATCAAGTTGAACGCAAGAGGAATGACCCCCGAGGTTCACACTTGAGGGGTTGCACGACAGAGTCGTATCGGAAGTGGTTAAGGCAGAATCACCCTCGATGACCGCGATCGAATAGCTACACTACAGGGTTAACATCAGAAGTGCTGTAGAGGTCTCACCCTCGGCACTCGATAGTTACCCAGCAGTGTCGAGCAACTAAGGGGAAGGTGATGTGTGGTGTCGGGGCCTGGTCTTCGACCCCGTTGATCGGGTCTTCTATGATGAAGAAGGGGAAACAAGGACAAGGTGGGGGTCACTGATGGATCACTAACCAACCTATACTAAGCAGTTTAGGATAAGCAGGTAAGGTACAACAGCAGATACAAAAGCAGGTTATGCATCAGAATAGGAGCAATCAATAACAATAGCAAAATCTAATGCAAGCATGAGAGAATGCAATGGGCGATATAAGGATGATCAAAGGGGGGGCTTGCCTGGTTGCTCTGGCAAGGAGGGGTCGTCGTCGACGTAGTCGATCACAGGGGCGACATCGGTCTCGGGGTCTACCGGAGTGAAGAGGGGGAAGAAACAGTAAATATAAAGCAAACATAGCATCACAAAGCATAACGTGGCAACATGTTGTGCCGGATGTGACCTAACGTATGGCTACACGATATAGGTGAAGGGGGAATTCAACCGGGAATGTATTCCCGGTTCCGGACCTGTGTCAGACAGATGACCGGAGGGGAATGTTCCATGTTCAGATATTTAGGAGCATCTGACAGGTATGTGGTTAGCGTATTCGGGTTCTTCTCGCCGTTCTGAGCAACTTTCATGTATAAAGTTTTCCCAACCAAGCTACGGTTTATTTTCTATTAATTTTTAAAGTTTTATTTCATTTTTAGGAATAACGGAAATAATTTAATTAGGAAAACTAATTATGATGTCAGCATGATGTCAGCAGTCAACCGCCGGTTGACTGGGTCAACAAACGTGTGGGTCCCGTTTGCCATTGGCTAGACTAACTAATCATGATTAATTAGTTAACTAAGTGATTAGGATAATTAATCAGAATTAATTAAGTTAATTAACTGATTAATTAATTAGTTAATATTTTTATAATAATAATAATTATTAATTCCTTTTTTATCAAAACGTTCTGGGGCGGGGCCCCCTGTCATTGGCCCCTGGGGGGCCTTAGCGGGTCTCGGGCGCGGTTCTCGGTGGCCAGGACCCGGCTGGAGCACTCGAACGGGGCTGTGGGCGCCGGGTCACAGGACCCGGGCGCGTGCTGGCTGGCCGGTGGCCACGGTAGGGCGGCCACAACTGACTGGAGTGGGGACAGGAAGGTGAGCGGGCGGTGGCCAGGTGCGGCACAGGGCGCACGGGACTAGCGAGGCCACGCGGGGCTGTAGGCGTGAGGCCACGAGCAGGGAACGCGCGCGGGGTGACCATAGAGCGCTACCGGGGGAGTAGGAGCAGAAAGCTACGGCCATGGCGCGGACGTGTGTGGCCAGGATGGGGCCAGTGGCCGGCGAGGCGGACACGACCGCGGGTGCGGTGGTCGGCGTAGCAGAGGGCAGAGGGGGAGGTAGAGGAGGTCCTCACCCCATGTTGCAGGGGAATGGGCGGCGAGGCTCGATGGAGCCTTTGTGGAGGAGGACAGGGACGTCCGGCGCAGGGAGGAGGCGACGACGTAGAGGACGGCAGGGAGGCAGTTCGGCGAGGTGTCGATCCGGGCTATGGCGGCGGGGTCGGGGAGGCGACGGGCAACGGCGTCGGGGCGGCTCCAGGGCGTGGTGGCGCGATGACGGCGAGATCC